>NW_027663936.1:5000-23831 GCF_964034855.1 Anser brachyrhynchus | reverse complement strand
AGTGGGGAAACAGGGGAGGGTC
Organism: Anser brachyrhynchus; assembly: GCF_964034855.1. Taxonomy (NCBI): domain Eukaryota; kingdom Metazoa; phylum Chordata; class Aves; order Anseriformes; family Anatidae; genus Anser; species Anser brachyrhynchus. Next base: position 23,809 of record NW_027663936.1, on the reverse strand, counting down.
CTGTCATCAAAAGTATATAAACTGTGTTTTGGAACTAGTAGGTGCGCTCTCCTGCTGTGGGGCGCCCGCCATTGCAATCGCGAATAAATTACTACTTCACTGAGATCCTTGCCTGAGCCTAAGTTATTGGCTACGGAGTGTTTCTCACATTCCTATGTTCAGTATAGCAAACCTACATTATATCAACTATTTGTCTAAAAGTCTGTGGTTGCTGAATTAAACCTCCAAAGAAACAGTACCATCTCCTCTGCAGTTTGGTTCCAAAATTTGGTTTATCGCTACATATTACAATATTGTTTATCATTATCATACTAAATGATAATTGTGAGATATGATATAATAATAATATCATTATCATATTAAAATCATAAGCCTGATTTCTCTTTTGAATTTGACACTTCAGTGTTCATCTGTTAACATTGTTGCCTTTTTCTTTTCAAATCAACACACTTCCAAATGTGTAGTCTTTTCCCTTCCCTTCCCTTCCCTTCCTTCACCTTCCTTCCCTTCCCTTCCCTTCCCTTCCATCCCCTTCCCTTCCCTTCCCTTCCCCTTCCCTTCCCTTCCCTTCCTTCCCTTCTCCTTCCCTTCCCTTCCCTTCTCCTTCCTTCCCTTCTCCCTTCCCTTCCACTCCCTTCCCGTTCCCTTCCCTTCCCTTTCCCTTCCTTCCCCTTCCCTTCCCTTCCCTTCCCTTCCCTTCCTTCCCTTCCTTCCTTCCCTTCCCTTCCCTTCCTCCTTCCCTTCCCTTCCCTTCCCTTCTTCCCTTCCCTTCCCTTCCCTTCCCTTCCCTTCCCTTCCCTTCCCTTCCCTTCCCTTCCCTTCCCTTCCCTTCCCTTCCCTTCCCTCCCCTTCCCTTCTCCTTCCCTTCCCTTCCCTTCCCTTCCCTTCCCTTCCTTCCCTTCCCTTCCCTTCCCTTCCTTCCCTTCCCTTCCTTCCCTTCCTTCCCTTCCCTTCCCTTCCCTTCCCTTCCCTTCCCTTCCCTTCCCCTTCCCTTTCCCTTCCCTCCCTCCCTTCCTTCCCTTCCCTTCCCTTCCCTTTCCCTACCCTTCCCTTCTTCCTTCCCTTCCCTTCCCTTCCCTTCCCTTCCCTTCCCTTCCCGCCCCTTCCGCCCCTTCCTTCCCTTCCCGCCCCTTCCCTTCCCGCCCTTCCCTTCCCTCCCTTCCCTTCCCGCCCCTTCCCTTCCCTCCCTTCCCTTCCCTTCCCTTCCCTTCCCTTCCCTTCCCTTCCCTTCCCTTCCCTTCCCTTCCCTTCCTTCCTTCCCTTCCCTTCCCTTCCCTTCCCTTCCCTTCCCTTCCTTTCCCTTCCCTTCCCTTCCTTCCCTTCCCTTCCCTTCCTTCCCTTCCCCTTCCCTTCCTCCTTTCCCTTCCCTTCCCTTCCTTCCCTTCCCTTCCCTTCCCTTCCCTTCCCTTCCTTCCCTTCCCTTCCCTTCCTTCCCTTCCCTTCCCTTCCTTCCCTTCCCTTCCCTTCCCTTCCCTTCCCTTCCCTTCCCTTTCCCTTCCCTTCCTTCCCTTCCCTTCCCTTCCCTTCCCTTCCTTCCCTTCCCTTCCCTTCTCCCTTCCCTTCCGCTTCCCTTCCCTTCCCTTCCTCTTCCCTTCCCCTTCCCTTCCCTTTCCCTTCCCTTCCCTTCCCTTCCCTTCCCTTCCCTTCCTTCCCTTCCCTTCCCTTCCCTTCCCTTCCCTTCCTTCCCTTCCCTTCCCTTCCCTTCCCTTCCTTCCCTTCCCTTCCCTTCCTTCCCTTCCCTTCCCTTCCCTTCCTTCACCTTCCCTTCCCTTCCCTTCCCTTCCCTTCCCTTCCCCGTTCCCTTCCCCTTCCCTTCCCTCCCTTCCCTTCCCTTCCCTTCCCCTTCCCTTCCTTCCCTTCTCCTTCCCTTCCCTTCCCTTCCCTTCCCTTCCCTTCCCTTCCCTTCCCTTCCCTTCCTTCCCTTCCCTTCCCTTCCCTTCCCTTCCCTTCCCTTCCCTTCCTTCCCTTCCCTTCCCTTCCCCTTCCCTTCCTTCCCTTCCCTTCCCTTCCCTTCCCTTCCCTTCCTTCCCTTCCCTTCCCTTCCCTTCCCTTCCCTTCCATTCCCTTCCCTTCCCTTCCCTTTCCTTTCTCTGTTTAATAAATTTCTTTCCAACAGTTAAGGAGAAATGCTCTGTATAAGCATTTGCAAAAATTACTAATTCAATAGTAATTAGCAAATCATACTGTATGTTTTGTAGGCTTGGCATGTTTATAGCTGAATGTAAAGACCAAGAGTCCAGTTTAATTCTCTTTCTCTTTGATTCAAATACAGAGCAAATCTATTGTGTCTTCAAACTCTGATGGGGTTTGCAAGTATTCTGCTTTATTTTTTAACTACTAGGGCAGGAATAACAACTTGAGCAAAATATCCTGCTCCAAGTGTATCCAAATGTATTTGCTCATTATAACTCCTGTGTCCTCTTGTTAAGAGAATTTTAAGCGGAAGATTTCCCTGTCTATAATATCTACCAAAATACTCAAGACACATATTGATTAGAGAGAAGAAACAAATATTGATTAACTGCATGATTGCTCTACTCAAACTGAGATTCAGAAAATATCTAATTATGTTTTATGCACCAAAATTTTGTTAGATATTTAAAAGACTCACTAAAAAGTGTGTCTCATAGATAAAGCCAGACAGATTATTTCAAAAGACAATATTTTGTTTAATTATGAATTACGATTCTCTCCAGAAGAAATCAATTTCTTGCTTTTTTGGGATACTTTTCTCAGGAATGTTGGAGCAAACTGGACCTGAAATTAAAAGAAAAATATATTTCAACATTTTTTTTTTCTAAAATGAAACCTGCAGTATTTTCACTTAATGCATTTTTTTCTTTAAGTATGCATTTATCGCTTGTTAAATGTCAAGAGCTGCAAAAATAAATAAATAAATAAATAAATAAATAAATAAATAAAATAAGGTACTTGAAAAATTGCTTTAGTTGAGTTAATATATATATATATTTATTTTTCACTTTTTTTTCTTCTTCCTTTCTAGGTTTTGATTTTTGCTGATGCTGGGTGGAAATTTTCCTTTCAAAATATTAAGAGTTCTTACTATATTGATACGTCAACTGTGCATCCAGTTCCAGTTCCAGATCCCACTCTCTGCTGACCTGACATAGGACATGCCTTGTTACTTCCCCAGCAATGTAACTTTAGGTCATGAAGTAACAAATCAGGTTTTTAGCTTTGGCTGTTCCTGATTCAATCACTATTGTACGAACCAAGGGGGCGGCCACCACACACTGTTCGCAGGAGGCTTGTTGAATGAATTAACATAGTCCTTGGAATAATGGTCTTGTAACAACCATTATCTCATTAGCATGATCACTTTCATGCTAAACATGATACCTATTATTGTTGTTCCTTGAAGAGAAGAAAGTATGTTTGTCAGTGAAGATGAGATATTAATTTATACTCTTTTCTAGATGTTTCTTCACTGGTGACATCAACTACAAGATTTTGAAAGCAGTAGGTGGTTCAAATTGTCTTTAGTCATAAACGACAATGAGAAAACGATACAGACTGTTGAAGTATTAATGACAACATTCAGAAGACTTTTATTCATATTCTCTTTATTCATCTCTATGTAATCTATAGCCATACCGAACTTGAGTACTTGAATGTCTGTATTACCATTTAAAAATATTGTGTGCACAAACATACTAAAAATCAATCATGCTTCCATGCCAGTCTGTAATCATAACTATTAGAATGAGTAATTGGATACTTTTTTTTTTAGGCCTTGCTTTTGAACAGTTCTTTCAACTATTCATATAGCGTACCATTTATCAAAGTCATGTGATGAAGTATTGTCCATTAATTTAACAACAGGATCCTTATCATTAAAGAAAGGAATGACCATATGAACAGAAAGCTAGTAATGTGTTGTCTGTACAAAATATCAGACACTAAAATTTGTTCTGGAATTTGTGATATTTTGTGAAATTTGGAGGTTTGGGGGAATTCTTCACAAAGATACAGGCAAGAAGTAATAGATTCTGACTAAAAGTTTTTGTCTTTGTTCTTTAACAAAAAATGCAGGCTTAAAGGCAGTTTTCTAAACCCATGATTAGGATACTAAATGGATCATTTACCAAAAGCTGACCAGTTGTTGTCGTATCTTTGAATAAAAGATATACTGTTCTCAGGACTTCAGAAACTCCTTTCACATATTTTAGCAGCTAGTGAGGTGTGTGTGTGAAATAGGAGCATAAATTCCATGGAAAGCAAATGGTATATGTTTCTGAAGCCACATAAGGGTGATTCTTAAAGGTGTACAGGCATTGCTTCATTGAGAAATCCAGTATTACATTCCCAGCATTTTCTACTGCTTATGCAACCAGGATTTCCATATTATTAATTACATAAAGGGGGTGTCCTCATGAACATCTAACCTATGCAGGAGAACTCAAGATTAGATTTAGAGCCAATAAACTTCCCTCAGTGACAACACTGTGCTACAGCATCCCAAGGGACGGACTGTTTTCCCAAAAACACAGTTTACACAGATTACAATCTATGCTGTGCTGACATGACATTCAAATCCTTTCCCAGGAAAGTATCTGAGATACTTTTCTTGTCTTTTCATTACAGAAAATCAGGAGATCTCAGCTGATTACTGGTACATCCAGTGGAGTTTATGTAGTGCATGTCTAAAAACCCACAATACAGCATGGATTTTACAATTTAGTGAGCCTCAAACCAGTAAATCCACATAGTCTTCACAAACTTCGGTCTGGAATCTATCTGTGTTATAACTATACCAGTGTTTCCAGACTATACCAGTGAGCAGTTGCTTGTGAAGCTGTTGGGGGTCATTGCTATGCCTGCATTTTGCTCTCTAGCCTCCCTCTGTGCCTCCAGTTCCCACATTACACTCAGGTGCAGGTAAATCCTGAAAAACTTGGGAAATTACAAACAGTAACTTAAATAAAATGAGTCCAGCAACTGTATTCACAAGCAGAAATGAATCTTCTGCTGTTTGATCTGTTTTATTCAGGAAGGAAGTATTGTATTCTCTCTCTCACTAAGCCAACTCTTCCTTTATTCCAGCAACTGCTCATTCACTGCCAGATGATCGGAATTTCCCCTTAAAGACACCAAGATCACCTTATAGGAGCTAAGTTTACCTTTTGAGAAACTTAACTGGATAGAGAAGCTTTAGATGGAAAATGTATTTTAACTACTGCTTTATTGAAGGAGTTATTTGGAGCTATCCACAGCTGTTCTATCAATACAGCTGATGGTGGTCAAGTGCAAAGAAAATGAAATCAGTGAGAATCTTCTTGATGGACGTAAGTTTCAAAGGGATAACGTAAAACAAATCTTGGCTTAACTTTCCTACACAGAAGCAAAAACAGCAAATCAGACCTTTAAATGTCCTGTTAGTGATTATAAAATATGTAACTACTGCAAGGTCCTTTTTTTTTTTTTTTTTTTTTTTTTTTTCCCTCAATTCCCACTTCTTTCCAACTAAAGTGTTGGTAACACATAGAAAAGTACACAAACACCTCAAGACATACTTTTATAAGAGTTTTACAGTTCACTGATCCCTAAGAAAATGAGTTCTCAATGTTTTCAAATAACCTTGAGACTACGTTTTTTTACTTAAAGGATTTGGTAAGAATAAAAAGTCCAGTTTACTCCAGCAAGGGTCAGGTTAAGATATCTGTTTACAAAACTGGAAATAAAATCAGTAAAGCAAAGCAGCAGCAAACAATACTTACAAGGTCTTTCTGGAAGCTGAGACAGTTCTTGTCAAAATCTGTATATTTTCTTCCTGAGTGTTCTCTTAAGGGTTTCAATTAAGGGGTAATCCAGACTATATCATCGTCTGCATTAGGCAAAGTATCACCAGCATGTCGAGAAAGATGATCTTTCCACCTTTACTCAGCATTGGTGAGGCTGCACCAGTAGTACTACCTCCGGTTCTGGGTCCCCCATTAAAAGAGAGACATAGACACACTGGAAAGAAGCCAGTGGAGAGCTACCAAGATGATCAAGGGCACTAGCTGAAACACAGGAGGTTCCATCTAAACATTAGGAAACACTTCTCTACTGTGCAGGTGACATAGCACTGGAACAGGTTGAGTCTTCTCCTTTGGGGATCTTCATAAGCTGCCTGGACATGCTCCAGGTAACCTGCTCTGGGTGTCCTTGCTTGAGCAGGGGTGTTGGACCAGATGACCTCCAGAGGTCCATTCCAAACTTAACCATTCTGTGATCTTTTGATGTCCTTTCAATGTTCCTTCAGAAAACTGGCCTCTGTCAATGTTAAAAAGATCAAAACTTTCACCTCTTTTTTACTGACTAAAAGTATGTAATTCAAATACATCATTCCAATTCAAATAATTGTCATTGTAACAATTATTTCCTGTCATTTAATTGTGCATTTTCATCATGTACTCCCGCATGAAGTAGTATTATGTAAGTTTGTCTGAAGCAGGAATGTTTTTGAAGGCAAATGCTGTTACCTGATGTTCATAGTTGTGCAGTTTGGGTATCACTTAATTCCAGATTTAGCATCCCTAAAAATCTGTTTGCAAAGTCCATCCTGGTGGAGCTATGATTTCCCACTCTTACTGAATTTCTAGTATAGGTGTCTGGTTTGTATTATTTCTCAGCATTCCATGAATCCTATACCTGAGGAAAGAGTATTTATAAATCTTATTATCATTATTGGAATTGGCTTGTCTTCAGCTTTACAAAGAGAATTAACTCTAATATGATTAAAAATGGCATTTGGAATTATATTGTTAACCTGGATAAAATCTCTTTAAATGCTGTTATTTTTGGACAACACAGTAATGCTTGAATACAGAACATAAGTCTTCTAAACTACTTTGTTATACTAAGACTCCTATTTTCCTTTACTAACTAGTCTACTGCTGGCTAGATTTTTATTTTTATTTTTTAATTTTGTGGCAGGCCAAAGTCACACAAATCTAGTTCATCACTTAGCTCAAATTAAGGCCCTGAAAGTTGTGTAGAAAATCTGGATTATTTTTGATAATTAGATTAGATTAGAATTATTTTTGATGATTAGATGTAGAAATTTAGAAACCACTGCAAGGTAGTCTACATTCTGGTGGTCAGGGAACTGTTTTGTTATTATCAACATATAAAAATTTGTTTCTAGGAAAACCCTAGGAAAAGACTGGTTGCAACTAGGTTCACATATTTAAAAAAAAAAAAAGAAGTATCTTAAATGACCAGACCAATCCAAGATACATTTAATTTCTCATTGGCACAGAATTCTGAATGAGTAGACAAGTATAGACATGAATGAGCAGTCAGAAAATATCACGTAGGTTGCCCATTTTCAGCCTGAACTGAAAGTTCTCAATATAAATGCTTCTTTCTCTTTACCATACTACTGTTAATTTTGGCAGATGATCCCATGTATCCTAATGTTAGAAAAACAAACAAATAAATAAAACCACAAACCTCTTGCAAACTGAGATAAATTCATTTTTTTTCAAGACCTTGAAAGATCTGTACCAGTTTGGAGATGATGATCTGATTTTTTAAATTACTTTGGAGAAAGATCGAAATGCTCCAATTCATTGACTGAAATATGATTACCTAAAATAATAATAATGCAAAACAAATCAAAACAAAACAAAAAACTTAGATACTTTCACAAAACTAGTTTAAGGAGATGATTAACTGCAATCAGTTAACTGCAAGAATTCCACAGAAACGTTTAAATACCCGAGGAGACGGCAATGGTATTTAAGGGTATGCCTCTTTTAAAAACATTAAAGGGGGATTTTTTTTTTCCCCCTAACTTTAGGCATCTCCAAGTTAAGCATCGCCAAAGTAAGCTAAATTAGTTGTCTAGGAAATTTCAGTAAAAAGATGAAGGTGACGTCTTTCAAGAACATGAATCACATTATGTCATAAATGTAAGATGATAAACCCTCCATGGAGAGTTTTTTCTATCTGTTCACCAGGGAAAGACACAATGCTGTGAACTTAGAGAAAATCCCTATTTTGAAGATGCCTAAAAGTCAGGTGAGCTAAAGGCCAACCTGGTATATTTTTGATTCAACACCTGAAACCTGCTTGTGTTCGTACCATAAAAGAAAAAAGTGTTTCATTCATACATTTAAACATTAAAATCCTCCTCCTGCCAGGCAGCGGGAGGAGACCTAGATCAAGGGGGGGAATGGAGGCAGGTGCCTATTCGGGGTGGTAGGCGAGCCCTCTCTCTGCCCACCTCACCTTCTCATCTACCCTTAAATAATCGATATGAAGGACTAGAACAAGACAATCCGAACGATAAAGTAGATAAAAACCCGTCCCAGCTGGAGGGGGCGCCTAAGACAAGGCGACCTACACACCGCATGGCCACATCATCCTTCAAAAAAGAAAGAAGGGCTATTGTTATGGGGGGCTCCCTTCTGAAAGGGACAGAGGGACCGATATGCCGACCGGACCCAACCCGCAGAGAAGTCTGTTGCCTCCCTGGGGCTCGGGTGAGAGACTTCGCCAAGAAAGTCCAGCGCCTGGTACGGCCCACTGACTACTACCCGCTACTGGTCTTTCAGGCTGGTAGCGATGAAGTAGCAACGAGAAGTCCGAAGGCGATCAAAAGAGACTTTAGGGATTTGGGGCGACTACTTAGAGGATCAGGGGCGCAGGTTGTGTTTGCCTCTGTCCTTCCGATAGGGGGGATCGAAGCTGAAAGGCGTGCTGTTCACATAAACTCGTGGCTTCGAGACTGGTGTGACCGGCAGAACTTTGGGTTCTTTGATCACGGGAAGGTCTATGCTACACAGGGCCTGATGGCACCGGATGGGATGTGCCTCTCTCGGAGAGGGGTAAGGATCTTTGGTCAGGAGTTGGCAGGGCTGATAGACAGGGCTTTAAACTAGAGTCGAAGGGGGAAGGGGCTAAAACCAGGCACGCCGGTGAAGACCTAAGGGAAGGTACGCTAGAATCAGAGGGGCTGGGTGCCAGTGAGGTCCTTCGGGCAGATCCACAAGGTGCTGAGTGTAAGGAGACGCACCTGAAGTGCTTCTACACGAACGCACGCAGTATGAGGAATAAAATGGATGAGCTAGAAGTCCTGGCCCAGTCCTGCAACTACGATATCATCGGCATAAGCGAAACCTGGTGGGATGAGTCCTGTGACTGGGGTGTTGCGATAGATGGTTACAGGCTCTTCAGGAGGGACAGGCAGGGTAGGCGAGGTGGTGGGGTGGCGATGTATGTGAAGCAGGGGCTGGACTGTGTGGAACTTCAGGTCGGAGATGGCAAAGTTGAGAGCCTCTGGGTAAGGATCAAGGGACGAACGAATAAAGGGGATGTCGTTGTGGGAGTCTATTACAGACCGCCTGGCCAGGACGATAGCGCCGATAAATTATTCTTTACAGAACTAAGAGAGGCCTCGAGATTAACTCCCCTTGTCCTTATGGGGGACTTCAACTTGCCAGACGTTAACTGGGAGTGCCACACGGCTGACACGAGCAAGTCCAGGAGGTTCATGAAGCACCTAGATGATAACTTCTTGGTGCAGGTGCTAACGGAGCCAACTAGGAAAGGTGCCCTCCTAGACCTGTTGCTAGAAAACAGAGAGGGTCTGGTGGGAGATGTGGTGATTGGTGGCCGCCTTGGTCAAAGCGACCATGAAGTGGTTGAGTTCAAAATTTACGGTGACAGAAAGAAAAGTGCCACCAAAACCTCAGCCCTAGATATGGGGAAAGCGGACTTCAGGCTGCTCAGGGAACTAGTCAGCAAGGTCCCCTGGGAAACTGCTCTTGAAGGCCTCGATGTCTACCAGTGCTGGTCATTCTTCAAACGATGCCTCCTAGAAGCACAAGATCAAGCAATTCCTAAATATCGCAAGTCAGGCAGGCGGGGCAGGAGGCCGGCGTGGCTGACCAGGAACATTCTAATGGAGATTAGGCGGAAACAGAGAGTGTTTCGCTACTGGAAGGAGGGCCAGGTGTCATGGAAAGAATACAGGGATGCCGTTCGTGTTTGTAGGCAGAAAATTCGTGTGGCCAAAGCACACCTAGAGTTGAAGCTGGCTGTGTCTGTGAGAGAAAATAAAAAGGGCTTTTTCAGATATGTGAATGGAAAAAGGAGAACTAAAGAATACATAGGGCCGCTCCTTGATAGGGAAGGTCTCCTCACAGACAATGACATAGGCAAAGCAGAGACGCTTAACGCCTTCTTCGCCTCTGTCTTCAATGCCGATGATGGGCTTCGGGACCCAGGGTGCCCTGAGCTGGAGGACCGGGACGGTGGGGATGACAAACTCCCAACCGACCCTGAACGTGTGCGGGATTTGCTACTCCACCTGGATCCCTACAAGTCCATGGGTCCGGATGGGATTCATCCCCAGGTGCTGAAAGAGCTGGCGGACGTCATCGCGGAACCTCTCTCAATTATTTTTCAACGATCCTGGGAATTTGGAGAGGTCCCGGTAGACTGGAAGCTGGCAAATGTTGTGCCGATTTACAAGAAGGGTCAGAAAGAAGACCCTAGCAATTACAGGCCTGTCAGTCTCACGTCAGTGCCTGGTAAAATCATGGAGAAGATGGTTCTCGAACTTATTGAGGCTCACCTGGGGGACAAAGCAGTCATTGGTCCCAGCCAGCATGGGTTTGTGAAGGGCAGGTCCTGCCTAACTAACCTGATTTCCTTTTATGATAAGATCACCCGTATGATGGACCAAGGGAAACCAGCTGATGTGATTTTTTTGGACTTCAGCAAGGCTTTTGACACGGTTTCCCATAGGATCCTACTGGACAAAATGTCCACCATACAGCTAAATAAAAACATCATACGATGGGTGAGCAATTGGCTAACGGGCAGGGCCCAAAGGGTTATGGTAAATGGGGCTGCGTCAGGCTGGCGGGCGATCACCAGTGGTGTCCCTCAAGGCTCCATTTTAGGGCCGGTACTTTTCAATATTTTTATAAACGATCTGGATGTAGGAATAGAAGGTATTTTGAGCAAGTTTGCTGATGACACCAAACTTGGAGGAGTTGTGGACTCGAATGAGGGTGGAAAGGCCTTGCAGAGGGATCTGGATAGGTTGGAGAGCTGGGCGATCACCAACCGCATGAAGTTCAATAAGAGCAAGTGCCGGGTCCTGCACCTGGGACGGGGAAACCCTGGCTGCACGTACAGACTGGGCGATGAGACACTAGAGAGCAGCCTAGAAGAGAGGGATCTGGGGGTCGTGGTTGACAGCAAGTTGAATATGAGCCAGCAGTGTGCCCTGGCGGCCAGGAGGGCCAACCGTGTCCTGGGGTGCATCAAGCACGGCATCGCTAGTAGGTCAAGGGAGGTGATTGTCCCGCTCTACTCTGCGCTGGTGCGGCCTCACCTCGAGTACTGTGTGCAGTTCTGGGCACCACAGTATAAAACAGACATGAAACTGTTGGAGAGTGTCCAGAGGAGGGCTACGAAGATGGTGAAAGGCCTGGAGGGGAAGACGTACGAGGAATGGCTGCGGTCACTGGGCCTGTTCAGCCTGGAGAAGAGGAGGCTGAGGGGAGACCTCATCACAGTCTACAACTTCCTCGTAAGGGGGTGTCGAGAGGCAGGAGACCTTTTCTCCATTAACACCAGTGACAGGACCCGCGGGAACGGGGTTAAGCTGAGGCAGGGGAAATTTAGGCTCGACATCAGGAGGGGGTTCTTCACAGAGAGGGTGGTTGCACACTGGAACAGGCTCCCCAGGGAAGTGGTCACTGCACCGAGCCTGTCTGAATTTAAGAAGAGATTGGACTGTGCACTTAGTCACATGGTCTGAACTTTTGGGTAGACCTGTGCGGTATCAAGAGTTGGACTTGATGATCCTTAAGGGTCCCTTCCAACTCAGGATATTCTATGATTCTATGATTATTTTAGGAGATTAACTGGGAACACAGTTGGGAAAGATTTAAAGTGCAATATTGAACTTGATTTGTTCTCAATCAAGACCAAGCTCAGAGTTTCTCAAGACTTGGACTCCATTTCTTTTAATTTTTTTACTTCATGTTTTCAATTTCTTAAAATTTGTTAATCATCCAAGGGAGACATAGATTTATTTTTTGTACTACCATTTATAAGTAAATTCTAGTTATGTATTTTTTTTCCAAAGATTTTCTCCTTTTTTTTTTTTTTTTTGTGAAGAGAGAAGACAGTTATTTTTTCTCCTTTCTTTTTCTTATTTCATTTTCTTTTTCCTAAATAGCATATATATATATATATATATATATATTTTTTTTTTTTTTTTCTGAAAAGAATTGAATGCACAGGTGGAAAAAAGTAACAGAAGCAAAAGGAAATCTTTTCTCCTGTTCTTGCTCAGGAATGGGGAGAGGAGGCCATATAAGAACTGATCAAGAGTTTAATAAGTCACAACGGATTAACAGCTCTCTGTGTTTTTTTGGCACATTATGTGTATTTATATTCCTTCTTCCCACCCGTAACTGACAAGTGAATATCTTGCACATGTACGAAAGAATATGAAAATAACACCTGAATGCAATTATCAAAAGCATAGTGTTTTTCTAAATGTTTATTGTCTAACATATGGTCTTTAATCTAAAAATATTCTGCGCCTTATTATTTTTGACTAGAATCTAAGCAGAAGCTTGTATAGGTTTGTCTTGTACTGTATCAAGCTGCTTTTGAAGACTGTAGTTTATTACATTGCCCATAAAACCAAGACAGCAAAACATATTTTATTAGGCAAACTGCACTGCTAATTTAACAGCAGTGGAAACATACTTTATTAATTTTATAAGGATTAACATGGAGCAAAAAGACACTGACCATATTTTAAAATCATTACACAAAACATGTTGTTGACATTCTGGAGATAAAATTCGCACTAGCCAGCAACAATAGATCATTTCTGGTTGCTAATAGCTAAAGAAAAATTGTTCTTCTGATTAGTCTGTGTTGCAGCTCTGAGAAATGGATGGGATTACATCAGCGACAATCTGGATGCCATTGGCTACCAATGTGATCTTTGTCTTGAACAGTTCACGGAAGTAAGGGCCAGTTGGTTTCCCCAGGTAGCAAGCTTCTGAGTGCACACATATGGAGCACGGAATTGCACCAAATAAGCCCAGCAGCAGAGGCTCTGTGGTCTTTTTATTACAACTGTTCACTGATAATAATAATAATAATAATAATAATAATAATAATAGTAGTAGTAGTAGTAGTAGTAGTAGTAGTAGTAATAATAAAAGACTATGCAACCAGAAAGTAATAGCTTGCTGAGCTGGCCACATGATAATTGCAAGGAAAAGTATATGAAAAAGATGTACAATCCTGAAAATATTTACGAAGTGAGCATATTTCATGTTTAAGCTGATCCCATCTCAACTGAAATGCTCCTACAGGTGCATTCTGGTTGTATTTTTGAGGAAAAGAGACACTGTTTACTTAAACAGAAAAAATAGAAAGGTCAAAAGGAATCAGCATGACTCCACAAAGATTGCAAGGGTATGCAGAAGGAAAATATCTGCTCCTTTATCTGGTTAAAGACCTTTTCCAATGAGACAAGGGATAATAAGAAAGGGAGTCAGTAATCAAGTCTGGTCAGTCACACTAACTGAAAAGGGAATATGAGAATGTGGGACTGTTTATTTCAGCAGGTTTATTAGATCAAAGGTAATCAGGATAAACAAACCTCCCAGTCATACCAGTTGATGGGCTACTGTACTGGAGGCTCACTTTGAGGAAGATCACCCTGCAGCTGATGTGAACCAGGGGTTCTCAGACTGGGAGGGTGCAGAAACTGCAGAGCTCTGCAGCCATGGGGGTGTGCAGGGGAAGGGGAGCAAGAGGATCAAAGTGTGGTAGGTAGAAAAGGGTAGAAGAACTGGTCGTGTAAAATGGGGCAGTCAATACACTTGTCTGGCCAAGTCCTGCACCTGATCACTGCAGTCTGTCCTATGTTCTTGTACTCTTTTTTCTCATTAAAATCTTAAGTCTCTCTCTGCATATTCACACTGTCTCCCATGTGTACGCATGCTGAAGGACCATGTGCCAGCTCCTGGTGAGACCTGCGTGTATGCGAGTGAGTTTAGTGCCAGCTGCTGGAGCCAGTGGGGATCTTTTACTCCCAGCCACTGGAGTGGGAATGCTGTGTGCTCCCAGACCAGCTGCTGCAGGGAAGGACCAGTAACCAGGGGCTTGTACGTGTGTATGTATGTGACTTGATAAGTTCCAGCTACGGGGGAGCCAGTGTGAGTGAATTTTACTACCAGCTATAGGAGTCAGCTGGGGGGGCTGGGGGGGTGGGGGTGGCATAGGGCTGTGAACTGTGGCACCAGCTACTGCAGTGGGTAGGGTCCCAGCACCAGTAGCTGGGGGGGAGGGGGTGCGGAGGCGGGGTTGGGGGGGGTATAACTTTGTGGATCTAAAAGGGTCCTACAGACTTTGCAAACGGAGGGACCAGCTACTGGGACACCAGCATGAGTGAACTGTTTGCCAGCTGCTGGAGTCAGGCCAGGGGTGTTGGTCCAGCGCTGTGGTGCCAACTATGGGAGTCAGCGGGCCCCTGCCATCAGCTGCTGGAGGAGTGGGGTCTTCTCCTCCCAGCCCTGGGAGGGAGCAGTGTGTGCTCCCAAACCAGTTGCTGGGGGACCGGTGTGAGGGAAGCGAGGACAGGCTGTAGCAGGGCCATGGGTCACAGCCCCTGTGCCTGGGGCCCGCTGCTGGAGGCTGAGTGTCTGCATCTCCCCCAGCCTGGTGCCCGCCGGGTGTGCATGTGCATTCACCAGCGAGCTTCAAGCTGGACCAGCCAGCGAGGAGGTGACCTGTGAGGTGGGCAAGGTGCCTGGGTCCAGGCAGGGGTGCTTGGCAGACAGAGGAGCCATGCAGGTACTCAAGGGATCTGCAAATGTGCATGTGCTGATGAAGCTGGAGAGCGCTGTGTGGGTGTCTGCACTATTTCTGTCTCCCCCGGCCAGAGAGGAGGAAAGGGACCTGGCTGGCTGTGTTTGAAACCAGTTTCTGTGACAGTGTTGATCCTTTGGTAGCATCTGATACAGCAAATCTGGTAAAGAAGAAAAAGGACCTACACTTTCCATGCTACAACCCAAAGATGTTCACTGGAAAAAAAAGTAAACAAAGCACAGATTGATAAACTTCCTACTGTGCCTGCACAGGTACTTTTGCTCATTGCATTCCCTGGGGTGGAAGGCTTTTACTAGAACTGTGTTAAGTAGCTTGAAAAATTAATTTTCCTATAATAGACACATCTTTAAAAGCATGATCTTGCTGTGCAGTAAATCAATTCATGTGACAGATCTATTATTTTACTGGGAATTTTCTCAAGGGGTTTGAAGAACAGAAGAACAGGTTGAGATAAAATAAGAACTGGCCGAAATACCAGAAACAAACAAAAAAACTCCTACAGACAAACTGAAACTACTTTGGAAGCTCAAAAAGTTCGTTGGACTTTTTGGCAGATCAATTAATTTATCTTCATCATCAGTTGAGTTGACAATCTCAACTTTATTTGTATTCATTGTAATTTTTGACTTTAAGTCATCCCTGATTTCAGAAATAAATGAAAATAAGACCAGAATACATCAGACAGAAGGTATTTAATGTATTTTCATATTTTCAGGATGCTTCAAATCCATTAGAGTTTAGAAAACCTGGAGATCTTTTCATCAAGTTTCAGCTACGTGTGACCGGTCAGATTTTTTTTTTTTTTTAATGTCCACTTCTGCTACATCTTCTCCACCTAATGTCATGCAAGTCATTTAATCTATCTTTTCTTTCATTTTCATTATTTATTTCCTCCAAGATGAAATGTCTCATTTGAAATGTATGATGGGAAGTTATACCTTCCTTTCAGAGGTATTTGCTGCTTTGTATTAATCCTTTTTTTTTTTTTTTTTTTTTTCCTTATCTTAAAGAAGGGGCGTTTTTAGGCAGAGAAAACACTTATTTCCAAACAGAAAGATTGCAAAAGAGAGAAAGCTATGTGAGTAGCAATCTGGAAAAGGTGGCCTGAGAAAAGCCAGTGAAAGATCTTTGATTATTAGCCTAGAAAAGCAGTGCATAGAATACATTCAAAGACTTCAAGTCCACAAAATATTTTGGCAAAAAAAAAAAAAAGAATAAACTAACTATTTTTCATATCCACTGAAGGCAAGATAAGAACTAATGACAGAGCAGGAAATTAAATTCCATATTTATGAAAACAAACAAATGAACAAAAAACTCTTTAGAGGCAAGCACTGGAGTAAATTAGCAGAATGGCAAAAAAACTTTTCTGCTTCTAAAAAAAGATTAACAGTTGTTTGGTTTTAGTTAATCTCACTTTAACTTCTGGTTAAATGATCTCTCTCTATATATATTCTTTTTCCTTTTAAGAATCCACCATTTTCAAAATTGGGATTTTTTTTTTGTTTGGTTTTTTTTTGTTTCAGCAAGATAGTAAGACACAATTCCTAGCATATTTTAGCTAAAAATCAAACCAATACAAATCCCATTCAAAGCAGAGGACAGGGTCTGATTTTTTGAATGCACTTTGGAGGATGCATTTTTTGTAGCAAAACATCTGTACTTCAGAACCAAACCTCTGAGTTTCACCATTGCTACTTAACAAAACAGCCTCACTGGATTGGAGTTTTTCTTGGCACAGAGCTGCATGCAATTAAGAGTTCCACTAGCTGGGTTGTTCCTGCCTGCAAAAATGAATAGTTTCTGTATGAGTTTAAAAAAAAAAAGGAACTTATTCAGCAGTTGAAATATACAATAAAAATGTCACTGCTATCTTTGCTTTAATTATGGAGCTCACATTGTGATTATATTCTATACCAGTTTGTCAGAAAATGAGACTGTAACCATTATTGCTAAGCACTGTAACATCTCTTCTCTTCACTGAGTTTGTGTGCCCTCATTTTTATTCAGTCATATTCAAACCATATCCTTTTCTCACAGGTTTGCAATAACTAGGACATTTTTCTAGCTCATTCTGCCTGTTATAAATGAATAGCCTGGAAAATTTTCTTCTCACTTTCATGCTTAAAGGCACAGATCAAGGACAAAATAGATAAATAAATAAATAAATAAATAAACAAACAAATCTCTGCTGCCATTGTACAGGAGGCCTTCCACTATCGCAGGGGATCTCTGTGGCATATTGCCTGCCTTAGCATTAGCCTGCTCTAGCAGAGGTAGTGAGAATGCAGTGCATTTCCACAAAGGCCTGGAAAGTGAGGAGAAATATTAAAAGCAGATTGGATAAAGCAATGTTTTTCCTGGTTGTTCCCCTATCATAAGGACGACTGAAACAGGTGGACATCGTGTTTTGAAATAACAGATCATCTGATCCAGGAAGTTCTGACCTCAGCTGAGTGATCAAGAATGAGTTATAAACTGCACATGTAGGACTATCAAACTTGTAGGACTATCTCAGAAAGAACCAGGGTTCCCCAAAACCTCATATGAGGAACACATTGAACTGAAATAGTGTATTTTTATTCATAGTATCATAGAACATCCTGAGCTGGAAGGGACCCACAGGGATCATCAAGTCCAACTCCTGGGTCTTAACAGGACCACCCAAAAATCTGACCATATCTCTGAGAGCATTGTCCAAACACCTCTTGAGCTCCAACAGGCGTGGTGCCATGACCACTTCCCTAGGAAGCCTGTTCCAGTTCGCAATCACTCTCCAAAAGAACCTTTTCCTAACATCCAGCCCGACCCTCCCCTGTGACAGCTCCATACTGTTCCCTTGGGTGCTACCACTGATCACAGAAGATAAGAGATCAGCGCCTGCTCCTCCACTCCACCTCATGAGGAAGCTGTATGTCACAATGAGTGTCAGTCACCCTTGGTCTCCTCTTCTCTAGGCTGAACAATCCAAGTGACTTCAGTTGCTTCTCAAGTGGATTGCAAGTGTGTATCTATCTATATGTATACCAAAAAAAAAAAAAAAAAAAAAAGACCTGGATACCTGGATCCTTCGTCTTGCTCTTTTTGAAGACTGGGAAGACATTTGCTTTCTTCCAGTCCTCAGGCAACTTCCAAGTTCTCCATGGCCTTTCAGAAATGGAGAGTGGCTTGACGATAACATCCACCAGCTCCCTCAGCACTCATGGGTGCATCCCATCTGGGCCCATGGGTTGGTGGGTATCAGGTTTGTCTAAATGATCTCTAACCTCCTCAATCAAGGGAAAATCCTCCTTTCTGCAGACTTTCCTTCGTCTTCAGGGTATGGGATTCCTGAGGGCTGTCCTTAGCAGTAAAGGCTGCAGGAAAGAAAACATTCAGTTACTGTGCTTTCTCTGTATCCTTCATCACAAGAACACCTACGCCATTCAGCAGTGGGCCCACATTTTCTCTAGTCTTTCTCTTGCTACTGATGTATTTGAAGGAGTCCTCTTGTTGTCTTTGACATCCCTTGCCAGCTTTAATTCCAAATGGGCCTTAACCTTTCTCATCTCATCCCTACATACTCTGACAGTGAAATTCCCCTTTCTAGAATCAGAATAGAAGCATCTGTATAAGTACCATGTTTCTAAATATGTTACCTGAAGCAGTGTGAAATATGCTTTCGTGATTATGCAATGGCTGTCTATTTATCTTGACATCAAGAGAAAAACATCTTAGAATACACAGTCCTGAGCTGCTAGGCATTTCCCTTCAGATGAAGGATGTAAAAATTTGAGTCTCCTTTAAGTCAGCAAAAGACTTAATTCCTAGTAAAACAGATATGATTTAAATATTATTACTTTATAGAATGCAATATGCAAACATATTTTTCTGATTTTTAAAGCTCGTGCCTATGACGCCTTGATAATCTGCATTGAAAA